>NW_024096821.1:0-35261 GCF_016545835.1 Crotalus tigris | reverse complement strand
CTGGGGATACACGTCACAGGACTCAATAGCTTACAAACATCGACCTACAGGAAGTCTGCAAAGAATTTGCAGATTTTTTCAGCCCCCAGCTGGGCACATTCAAAGGACCACCTGTGTCCTTAAAGCTAGACCCCACTGTCACTCCCATTAGGATTAAAGCAAGAAGGATCCCTTTTGCTTTAAAAAGTAAGATTGACACTGAATTAGACAAACTAATCCAACAGGGAATCCTAGAACCTGTTGATTCCAGCCCGTGGGAGACCCCCAGTGTCACGCCTCTAAAGGCAAAGGGGGACATTCGCATTTGTGCTGATTACAAATGCACACTCAATAAGGCATTGCAGCAACATGCCTATCCTGTTCCTGTGGTCAGTCACATCCTGGCCTCTCTCAAGGTGGGGCGTGTTTTTGCAAAGCTTGACCTAGCTCAAGCATATCAACAGCTGCCTGTTGATGATGATGCTGCCATAGCTCAGACCATTGGGACCCACAGGGGAGCCTTTAAAGTAAAAAGGCTACAGTTTGGAGTAAATGTCGCTCCTGGGATTTTCCAAAGCGTAATGGAAAACACACTACGAGGTATACCAGGGGTCTGCCCCTACTTTGACGATGTCTTGATTGCAGGAGACTCCACACACATTCTAGCTGAAAGACTTAGGGCTGTCCTGTTAAGATTCAGGGAATCAGGCCTCAAGCTCAGAAAAGACAAATGCAAGATCGGGGTGCCTTCTACTGAATTTCTGGGATTCAAAATTGATGCTGCTGGGATTCATCCTGCTGAATCCAAACTAACTGCTATTTTAGAAGCACCCAGGCCAAAGTCTAAGGCCGAACTTCAGGCCTTCCTAGGCCTCCTGAATTTCTACAATTCTTTTCTTCCACATAAAGCTAGTGTAGCTGAGCCTCTTCACAGGCTACTAGACAAACAAGCTGTGTGGCTGTGGTCACAAGCACATGAGGCTTGCTTTAAAGAAGTCAAGGCCTTGCTCACTTCTAACAGTGTTCTTGCACATTTCAACGAGTCTCTTCCTGTGTGCATCGCTTGTGATGCATCCCCCTACGGGGTTGGAGCTGTCCTGAGTCACCTCAGGTCTGATGGAACTCAGGTTCCTATTGCATACTACTCCAGAACACTGGCTTCTGCCGAGCGCAACTACGCTCAGATAGACAGGGAGGCTCTGGCTGTTGTTGCTGGAATTAAAAAATTCCACGATTTTCTATATGGCAGGCATTTCACGGTCTATCACTGCCCAATAAAGCCTCCTGCTGGGACTGTTTACCACACTTATCAGACTCCCACATCATTTGCTAGAAGGCTTAGGGGGTCTTTTTCTTTCTGGCATATGATTTTTCAGTACTCCACAAGCCTGGGAAAGAAATGGGCCATGCTGATGGCCTCAGTAGGTTGCCTCTGCCAGTAGTAGAAGCTGACCCCGTGCCAGCTGTCAACATTCTATCAATCCAAGCCTTGCCCGAGCTCCCTCTTAGTGCCAGGGATGTTACCGCTGAAACGGGTACAGATCACACACTTTCACGTGTCCGCTCCTGGGTCCTGTCCGTGTGGCCTGAGCACTGCCCTAGTCCTGAGTTTCAGAGTTTCTGGTCCAAAAGGAACGAACTGTCCCTTTCTCAGGGTTGTCTGCTTTGGGGAAACAGAGTTGTCATTCCCACCTCAATGAGGACTAGGGTCTTAGAATCCCTCCACGAGGGTCATCCTGGCATTGTTCGTATGAAGGCTCTTGCACGAAGCCACTTGTGGTGGCCTGGTTTAGATAAAGATATTGAAGCTAAGGTGCATGCATGCCACCTGTGCCAACGATCTCGCCCAGAGATGCCCCAAGCTCCCGTGCATAGATGGGAGGAAACACAGTCCCCATGGTCTAGGGTGCACATTGACTACGCTGGGCCCTTTCAGGGCCAGTTCTTCTTGGTCCTTGTTGACAGCCATTCAAAATGGCTTGAGGTTGTGCCTGTCTCGACCACCACCACTGCAAAGACTATTCAGGTACTGAGGGGGATTTTGCTGCACACGGGCTGCCAGATGTCATTGTGTCTGACAACGGCCCTCAATTCACCTCCTCCGAATTCCAAGCTTTCTTACAGGCAAACCTGATTCGTCATGCCACATCTGCGCCCTTTCACCCTTCCACCAACGGTATGGCTGAACGCATGGTGCGCATCGCAACGGACGCCTTGAAGAGACTCACCTACGGGGACTGGCATCACAGGTTGGCTGACTTTCTCCTTTCTTCGCACCACACCGTCCACTTCTACAGGGAGAAGTCCAGCTGAACTTCGTTGGGGGCGCCAACTTACTACTAGACTTGACCGGTTGCATCCGGACAGACTGCCTTCATCTACCTCACATCCTAGGGCACCTAGACAACTACTTGTGGGTGCCCCGGTTTGGGCTCGCAAATTACGGGCCTTGGCATACATGGGTCCCCGCTTCTGTGTCCAGGATCACAGGTCCTCTCTCCTACGAGGTTGCCCTGGACAACGGTCGTGTCCTGCGTCGGCACATCGACCAACTTCGCTCTAGGCGAGACTTTTCTGCTGAGACTCCTGGGTCTTTTCCAGGGGGGAGGGGGACCCTTTGGAGCAAAGGGAAGGGCAAGAGCTACTGCCCACCTCCACTGAGGGAGCCACAAACGGCTCGTCCCAAGGTTCTGCAATTGCTCCGAAAAGAAAGTCATGGAGCTTACCCACACAACAGGCACTCACGCCTACTCCAGCCAGGGAGTCACCCCGGGGGCATACTCACTTTCCACACACATCACACAGCACTCCAGCAACGGAGGATACCCGGGGGCATCCCAACAAATCATTCCCCGCAAGAGAACTGGCACACAATCCCCAAGGTTGGCCTGACCTTACCCCAAATCCTACAGGGGGTCAAACATACACAGAGTTAGTCGAGGAACCAAGTCCCGACTACAACAACCCTAGCACAAATCAGGGAACACCTGAGTTTTGGGAAAGTACAGAAACCCACACGAGCCCGAACACAGAATGGGGTTCAGGGAATGGACAGCCTCCTGACAGGTCTTGGACTGACCTAGGAGGTTCTACAGAGACGCCCAGCAGCGGCTATCACTTCAAGGGGCCTGAGGGTCTACAGCTAGGTAGGTCAACCAGGTCACAAAGTAACAGAAGCCCTGGCCTGACGAGCCCGGTGGGCAAGCAAGCAGGCCAGGCATCGGGGCACAGTCCTTGGAAGACACCAGGACACAATAGAGAGAACAGGCTCACGCCTCCCTCCAGTCAGGGGACTTATGCCAGTAATCCACAGCTAAGAAGGTCACAGAGAGCAAAGAAATCTCCCAAGTACCTAGAAGACTACATAACATTGCTGGCAAGGCAAAGGCCAGTAAACAGTGGGAGCACTGGGGAACAAAATGTCATATAAAATAAATGTTGTATGTTGGTAGTAGTTTTAGCCCGGGGGAAAGGGGTGTTATGTCCCGAGCCTTTGCAAACGGCTCGGGCGTTTGCAGGCAGTCCCGGGCAGGTGCAAAGCTGCCCGGGACCAGACAGGCTGTCGCCAGCGCCGTGCGCATGCGCGGGTGCTGGCGCGGGAAAAGTAACCCATTTACCCGGGAGTTGCCTATATAAGAGGCTGCGAGGCGTTTGGGCGAGGCAGAAGCCATCTTCCTGTAAGCTGAACGCTGAATAAAAGAAACTGAGAACTCCAGCTGCTTCTCGTGTCTATTTTCCCGCCAAGGACGCAACAGTTTCTTTAACATTAAAGTCCACGAAAATTCCCAGAAGAAACATTTGGGGAGTAAACTTAATCGTCCTTTTAAAAACCTTTTGAATGTTCCACCAAATCATAATCCAGAAAGCTTTAATAACTTTACAAGTCCACCAAACATGAAAATAGGTTGCATCCAAACAACCACATCTCCAACATTTAGGTTGCAGGTTCGGGTATATACAGGACAGCTTTTTAGGATCCAGATGCCATCTATAAAACATTTTGTAAAAATTTTCCCTCAAATTTTGGGCTTGCGTAAATTTAACATTTCTAGTCCAAATTACCTCCCATAAGTCCAACGAGATCGGTTCTTGAATATTCTGGGCCCATTTAATCATACAATCTTTAACTAACTCTGTTTCTGAATCCAATTTTATTAACTCATTATAAATTCTTTTAATAAATGTGCTCCACTTCTAATGCATCTTTTTTTAAAAAAAAAAAGATTGAGCCTTGAATTACTACATTTTTATTAAGATGGTTATACCTATTAAATATGTTTCCATCCATTCCTAGATGGGAATGACATTTTGAGTGAATCTTATTTGTTTTCCAAATTCTGCAGATAACTAGGTAACAGAATCCATGACCATTATGTCCCTATGTTTTCTCAGACTCTTATGTTGCTAAAAATTTCATAAAACCTCAACTTTACAGGTAACAACCAAGTCTCCTTCTTTTTGCATAGAGCTTTTTATCTGCTTTAGGTTGTGTCTCTCTGCTGCCACGGATTTGCTTTAGGAATCCCTTGATGAAATTGTTGGTGCTCCATCATGGAGATTTTTAAGAACAGATTGGACAAACATTTGTTTGGAATGGTATAGGGCAGACGTTCCCGACTTTTTGAGCATCAGGGACTGGTTCTGTAGAAGGAGGTTTTTTTGCGGACCGGAGGCGGTGTGGTTTAATGTACTGCCAGCATCCCATGGATGGGGCTGTGCTTGTTTGCGTGGCCTGGTTTCTGGCATGCTGCGGCCTGGTGCCAGTCCATGGACCGGGGTTTGGGAACTCCTGATTATAGGGTCTCCTTCTTGAGTATGGGGTTTGACTAGAACAGTGGTTCTCAACCTTTTTAATGCCGCGACCCCCAACCGGTCGTAAGTCAAGGACTACTCAACTGGTCGTAAGTCGAGGACTACCCAACCGGTCGTAAGTCGAGGACTTTCCCTGCCCGGGAGCGCCACGCATGTGTGGTGCTGCCCCCTGTGCCGGCCGAGGCGTAGCTGGCAAGGGGCAGCAATGGTGCAGGGCGACCACTGGCTGGGCCACCAGCTGGCCCAGCCCAAGGAAGGTAAGGAACCCGCCGGGCCCCATGCGCGCCAGCAACCCTCCCTGCGCCTGCCAGCCTCCCACCTCGGCTCTCTTTTACTTACATTTTTAGTAGTTGCTCAGCAGGGAGGGGTGGAAACTTCCAGACAGCTCGCCTTCACTGCAGACAACTTGCAGCACCGTTTGCAGAATGGGACTTTTGGCGGGCTCAGCAGGGCAGAGACAGCCTGGACAATTCCTATTGGCTTTTGAAAGCCAATAGAATTAGACTCTATTCAAGAGAGTCTATTCTATTGGCTTTCAAAAGCCAATAGAATAAAAGGGAGTAGCACAGCTAAGGAAAAGGGGAAAAATGGCGGGCTGCGTTGTTTGACGACCCCCGTGAAATGGTCATTCGACCCCAAATGGGGTCACGACCCACAGGTTGAGAACCGCTGGACTAGAAGATCTTCAAGGTCCCTTCCAACACTATTATTTTTTATTCTGAGGCTTTATGATATTCAATGTCCTGCCAGTAATCTTTATTCAGAAACAAACATTTATTCACCTGAACAATTCCCTCTCTCTCCATCTCTCTCTCCCATCCTCCAATTTGGTGTAATAATTTCATTTAGCTTTTATAGCAAGAACTGACAGGAACCTGACCAGGACCTTGAAATGTTTCACCTTTCTCTTGAGAGCTTCCTTCTCAAATCTAATATGTTTATAGTGTCCCTATGGGTGTCATTCATACTCACAGGAATGAGCAATCGGGAGTCTTGATAAATCTTAGGAATCTGCCCATCGTTGTCTGAAATTCTACATAGGGAGATTGACCATCAATGAAACCAGTAATCTTATGGCAATATAATAATATTAATATTAATAATAGCCCTTGCATGAGTATTGTACGATTATTCATGATTCCCAGTCTCACCCTAGTCATAATCATATAATGGCCCTGTATATTCCCAAAATAAAATATTCTGTGCTGATTGTAAAGATAATATTTTAATAAAACATTCTATTTGTATGGGGGGGTTTTCTGTTTCTAGATGCACATCGCTTTATTCTTGTATTTTATTTTTCTAGCTTTCTATTTAGACTGTAAAGTTGTTGGTACTCAGGTGATCTATAAATCTAATTAATTAATATAAATTTTAATTATCATACCAACTTCTCTCCAGAAAGTGTATATGATGAAGGAGCACGCACAAAAAAAGTGGAGAAGATTTCTATGAGAAATCTGCCTAGAATTCTGTTGTAAATTACCTTTGGCATTTCTCCATAAAATAACAGCTGGACCATTATTTTTTAACTTTATACTCAAAGCCTGTTAGATCTATAGAGAATATATAGAACTCCAGAGTGAGACTAACATGTCTATCTATTGCCCAACTCTTCATTGTTTTGAATGCAGCTTATAAAATAGCATTTACCATAATTTTAGAAAGTGAATCCTAAAAGTAAATCCTGAATAATGAAGAACTAGGCAACAGAGATCCATTGTGAGATTTTATTGGTTCATAATGTAGGGATATTGAATATTCATGTTAAGAGCTGTCTGGATACAAAAAATTAGCACATCAAGAAAAATACTAAATTAGTGTTAGTTGTGAAAAAAGTTGAACCTAAGTGCTAAGTTACTGTAAGAATTTATTAACAAAAGCTCAGAGAAAATGTTATTTCTTCTTCTATATTTATGCAGGGAGTGATGCATTTTGTTCCTGTCTTAAATATTACTTATATATCTGCTTTGATTAATTTTCAGCTAAAGGGAGACCAGCATGGAAACAAAACATTTCCATGTATTCTGTATTATTTTACTTTTTCTTCCCAATAGATTTTATTTTGGATGGTACGTTATATATTTATTCGGTGTTTAAGTCAATCTAAGATAATGTAAACAACTATGACTCTTTCTTTATACTGTGATCGTAAAGGAAATACCTGAAAATGGAGTTCAGTTTTGATGAAAGTGAATGGGAGAATAACTATTTGTTCTGGGAGGAAAAATAATTAAACAGTAGTTGAAATTGCTACTATCAGCAACCAGCTTTTTTCTTGGAAAGATAAATGGTTGGGTGATTTCACTTTTAGTATTATCATAGTTAAAATTGCATTTCAATTTTTTTCCATATAGAGTGAACTTCATGCAGAAAACTTATGATTGCTATTAAAACAGGGTGTCTACAGTGCCATCCCCATTTCCAGTTTATGCTGCTAAAATTCAACAACAAACTCTATTAGATTTTAGCAGTGTAATTTTCTGTTTCCCTTCCCCCGAAGGTTGAAACTACTGTATCACTATTTATTTTATTATGGTTCTTACCAAGTGGCTCCTTTTAAAATAGCTGCTTCAGGCACAAATTAGTTTCTCAGACAGTAGACTAAGGATTCATCATTTTAACATAGGAATGTTTTGGTTGGCTTGTTAAGTCTATTGGCAATGGCTGACCCTGTTAGCAAAATCTTTTGTTGGAAAAAAGTTTAACTGAAGTAACTGCAATTTGCAAGTAATGATTTCATTAGATTGCTCTATCAACAAGTCTTCTTTTCTGACCCTGCTATTATCCCAGTTGATTCCATCAGTACTAGGTGAAATGGTAAATACAATGGTAAGATAACCTTATAATTTAGCAGCTCAGTTAAATTAGGTCTTCAAGCAGTGGTGGGATTCAGCTGGTTCGCACCAGTTCAGTAGTACTAGTAGCTATTTTTCTGTTGCCCGGGCCCAGAACGGAAGCAGCATTCACATAGAGAACCGGTTGTTCACATATTTGAATCCCACCACTGTCTTCAAGGTATATCAGACTAGGAAACCAGAGTTATGAATGCTGGTACTTTTACTGTAAAGTTACAAACTCTTACACATCTGAATATGCTTCCCTCCTCCCTTCCCTTCATCTTCTAGAGAACTAGGGAGGGTTAAGGCTGAATTATTCTCTCAGATTACAATTCTGTCTTGGAGTCATATTTCTTTTGTTGGATTGTTGTTTGCTTGTGACTCTTCCTCTTGTTCCTCAAGGTTATTTCCATTTCCCATTAAAAATTACCATGACTTCTATATATAATACATATAAATTAAATTTCATATTTTGGTAGCAAAATTAGATCTAGACTAAAACTATGGTACCTAGACTATGCCATAAGAATATCTGCAGGAAGACAAAAAGGCATGTTCTATTGTGATTTAGGCCTTCTGTTTCTACCTGCTTTTGACCTGTGTTAAGGTGACCAACAAATAAATTGAAGAAAAAAATATCGTAAATAAAAGAAACATTTTATTCATTGCAACAATAATACAGAATACACTATAATATGATAAATGAATAATAAAAACATTTGTAACAATAACATTTAATATTGTAATTATGCTTACATGCCGTGTCCCTGCCTGCAGCCACCCCGCCAGCACTGCTGCCCCATGTAGAGCAGGCCCCATGGCTCCCAAAGCACCAGCTGCATCGGCTCCAGCCCCGGGGAGCAGCCCGCCATTGACACACCCCACCTGCAGCCGCCCCGCCCGCACCACCACCCACCCTGCGCAGCCCCGTGTAGAGCAGGCCCTGCAGCCACCACTGCTCCTCACACCCCCGCCTGCAGCAGCCCCGCTGCCCCTGCCTCTTGCACCTGCAGCCATTATTGCCCTAGCAGGACCAAAGATCAAGAGAATGTTACCGTGGCGTCGCCGCTCCAGTCTCCTTCAGGTATCTTCGGGACTAACTAGGAGATGGTGTAGTTGGGTAGCAGGGAGGGGTGCAAAGTTCCTGCCAATTCGCCTTCACTGCAGACAACTTACATGTGCAATGTTTGTTGGCTGGCTGTTTTGGTGCGCTCAGCAGCAATTCCTATTGGCTTTCGAAAGCCAATAGGGGGAGTAGCACAGCTCATGCAAAAGTTGAAAAAAAAAACCATCAAAAAAAGGTGCCGGAACACCGTTCTGAGCATTCTATGAGAAAAAAAAAGCCCTGAAGATTAGTCTTCAAATACTGAAAAGGAGGACATGTAGGAGGACACTTTTCAAGGGAGGACAGAACTCACAAAAGGAGGACTGTCCTCCCTAAAGGAGGACGGTTGGTCACCTTACCTGTGTAGACCCACAAAAAGATACAGCTTTTGCTTTTAAATTAACCATAATGCCTAGTTATAGTAAAAAGTTCATGAACTCTGATTACTTTAAACAATCAAGACAATGATACATGGTCCTGGCTGATTGTTTTCCTGACATAATCCTGGTTTGTTAAAAGTAGAAGGAAACATTCTGATCCCAAACATAAGCAGGAGGAAGAATGCAAACCAAAAGTTCATTCATGCACTGTTATAAGAGTAGGGATTTTGGCATTCCTCATCCCAACTATATATCTATATGGCACCAATATGATGAAATGAGAAATTAGTGTTGTTTGTATGTGTTATATGTTGTATCAGATATAAGACTCAAATATTTCTGTGCCAAAACATGGAACACAGCTTTAACATCAGAGGTCTTGTAAACAAGGTTTTCATTTCACTATAAAGGAAATCAGGTTGCTTCATTTAAACAACCACAATTCATGTAATATTATTTGGTACAATAACCTTGGAGCCCTTTAATATCTGCTAAGAGGACATTGATTACACCTAATGTTGTGAGAAGTAGCATTTGGATTTAGTGGGTGGCGTTTGTAAATGCTGGAACCCGAAGGCAACAAAGAGAACTGGATTAAGTATATCTTCACAGTAGTTTGGACAACACTTCCCCCTAGATGATGGGCTATGAGCAGATTCATATTGATTGCAATGCTTCTGACACCTGCTCAAAGCTCCCTCTTCTGTTTCCATGGTAACCAAGAGCAGGAATACTTGTCCACATACTTTAGGAACCTCATTAAATCAGGCAGCAGGACAGCAGCTGTGTTCTCAATGTGTTACATTGACAGTCATGGACTAATTTTATGACGCTCAGGTGATTTTTGGCCTTCTCTCTAGTCTAAACTGTTGAAAATGTGGAGATAGTGGGACAGATGGCAAAATAAATAAATATTGCCAATATGTTTTAACACATACACATCTTCTGGAAAACAAGAAAGCCAACCAAAGTAAAGCTGATCTGCCTCAGGTAATTTTGATGCCAAGCATAAATAGCCATTATTGGGGCGGGTAGTTGTATTCAAATTGGGTTTTTGAAATAAGTGGTCAGCTTTGAAAGCAAATGTTTTAAACAGAAAATAAAAAACATCGCAGCAGCAAATGCTGCACTTTCCCCCCCAAATGTTTTACAATACAATATCAAGAGTGATGGTTTGAAGCTCTATCCCTGTCTTTTACTAAATATTTTCTAAATACATTAACCAGAAAAACAGTTGTAATGTCAGCAGTATCTTCTCCACAATTACCTCCCTGCTGAGTGGAAAGTCACTCCTTTAGTCTTTATTTAATTCAGAATCCTGTTTCCTCTATCTACAGGTGTTTTGTGACATGCATGTGTGTCTGGCAAGCAGTGCAAGACACACTGCAGAATCCCTTTCCCTCCCATCATTTTCTAATTGAAAATCACATTCTCCTTTTAACTAGAGGGGAGGAAATATGGCACCCCCACCCTCAATCATCTGTATTCCAGCCTGTTTTGATCTGGAAAACAACCCACCCACCAACCAACCAGAAAAGGGTTAAAGCAAAACTGGATAAAATTGGATTGGAAGTTGGCTTTGGCATGTGAAAGAATGTACAGGAAAATACAGAGCTATCAATAATGTTGTTTGAACTTCATTGTTGTGGCAAACTTACAGTTGGAAAGTCCTCCATCAAAACAGGTATTTCTGTATAGAAATACTATTCTCCTCAAAGTAGAAACATACATAGAATGGTGATATCTTGTTTGCTCCATTTGAAAAACTTTTCTTTAAGGATGAACTTTCTGTTGTCTTAAATTTACATAGGTTTAAGTCCTACTTTATACTGTAGAGCAGGAGTGTCAAACTGCTGGCCTGCAGGTCGGTTGCATCATATGGAGGCTGCGCCCACCCGAGCTCCAGCAATGCAAAAAAAAAAAGTCATGATACGTCATGATACGTCACGTGACACCGCGAGTTTGATACCCATCCTGTAGAGCAAATAGTGACAAACCACTTTCATATTGTTGTTAAGAAAACTATCTGGACAAGTCCATGAAAGCTCTATAAATTACATGCCATTCTTCTTCTTTTTTTGATTACTTTTTTGCTACTTTTTAAACTATTGCTCTAACCCAGGCTCTAGCTAAGGATAAAATAACATAAATTGTTGAAGAAGCTCATTGAGAAATATAGAGCAAACTGGCTTACGTATTTCAATTCCTCATTATAGTGTGGTGTGTTTTATTTAAAACAGAACCTTTATTTTTCATTTTTATCTATGAATATATGTACGTGTTTGTGCGTATGAGTCCTGTCCTATTTTTGGTGATGCATTTTCTCCTATTCTGCAATTTCTACCTTCATTCTACAAGGTACCTATAGTGATTATTAATTCCACCACTTCCATTTCTCAGAGGGTGGAAATTAAAGATAGAACTCTGTTTTCCCAAATAATGGCTACCAGAAAGAAATAGGTATCTTTTAGTAGAGTCCTCAACTTCTATTCTGGAGAGATCTTTTGAAATTAGCTGAAGGATCATACATAGCCCTAAGCCTGTAATTTGCCCATCCCCCATACTAGAGAAAAGAAAGGGAGGCAAGGAACATAGAAACCTGAGGCATATAGGCTCATTTCAATAGAATAGAAATAGCACTTCACAGTACTTTACAGCTCTCTCTAAGCGGTTTACAGAGTCAGCATATTGACCCCAACAAGCTGGATCCTCATTTTAGTATCCTTGGAAGGATGGAAGGATGAGTTAACCTTGAGCCTAATGAGAATCGAACTGCTGGCAGTCAGCAGAAATAGCCTGTGATGCTGCATTCTAACCACTGTACCATCATGACTCCTGGTGATGATAGAAGATAGACAAAGGCCTTGCATGAATTACTAAATGGCTTCCTGATTTAGGCATCACTAGTATTCTCTCAATATTGTGTGATGGGAATAATAATCATTTATTAAATTTATATGCTGTGCAAATCTTATTAGACAGATTATCTGGATCATTTTCGGTTGGGATTCAGATCTGGGTATGGGACAGTTCATACCCAGCTCTGAATTCTGACCAAAAATGATCCAGATAATCTGTCTAATAGGATACCCAGATGACCATGGTATCCTTCAGGATCAGCACAGAAAATGAGACAATGGTGGCCCAGTGTCTTGCTGGTTTGCCTCCTTTCTTCAGGATTGATTAGAATCAGTGGTGATTGGAAAAGAAAAAAATCCCACCTCAACCACTACTATGTGGGGTGCCACAAAGTTTGGTGCTCTTTCCTCTTCTATTTATCTACATGAGGCCATTTATTGAGCTCATCCATCATCATGGGGTGGGGTTTCATCAGCATGCTGATGATACCCATCAATACATCTCTGCCCCTGGCAAATTAAGCAATGCTGTCGGTGTCTTATCCTGGTGCCTGGAGTCTGTGAAGGTCTGAACAGGGGACAGCAGGCTTCAGTTGAACCCTGGCAAGACTGAGTGGCTTTGGGTTTGGGGGCCTACTGGTATTAGAATGATGCCTCACTTGTGCTAGATGGAATGGCCTGGTGTAATTGAACATGAGAATGACCTTTGGGGAAAAGGGGAAGAGATACATCATTGGAAGCTATCATATAAGAGAGGCAGAGTCTCCAGTGGCTTAATGATCAGAGAAAAGAAAGGACCCATCCCAATGGATCATGCAGTTAAAAGTGGTGGTGGAAAGTTTTGTAGTTTCAGACTTGCAAGATTGATGTCAATCCTCCTGGGTAAACCAGACATAACTAGATGAATTAAATCTATCTTATTGTAAGGCTATATTAAGAGAAACTTGCAATGTTGATCCACCCCATTATATTTAACAGAGAAGGCATTCACCAGGGACCTATTTTTGATGGGTCCCAAAGGGGTGGACCTTCTTGCCATGGTGCCTACTCTAAGGAACATTCCTTCCACACACCAGTAATTATTTCCATGTGTGTTTCATTATTCCAGAAATCTCTTAAAACCTGGTTATGTCACAAGTTGTGAGTCTCAGGGAACCAGTGACATTCTTAGATAGTTCCATTATACATGACCTTTTACTCTTTTCATATAGTTTGTAGATTTTAATTGTTATACTGTCTTTTCATTTTTTTTAAATGTGGGTGTGATTTCATTCTTTTTATAGATTGTTTTATTATTGTATACTGCCCAGAGTTTCTGCTGTGAGTGGGTGGCTATATAAATATGATAAATAAATAAAGCCCAGCAAATTGATTACTATGTAGGGTTGATAAACATTATAAAACAAGAAGAATCTGGTATTTTCATAACAATTGATGAACGTATATGATAAACAATCCAACTCATATTTATCATTTGCTTAGCACTGAAATCTGAAACCACTGGCGAAGAACAACCATGTTGAAATTTCATTTCAGTTGAAGAAACTCAAATGTTAAATTACTAGGTGCAAAAAAACTAGGTCCACACATTAAGGTTCAGATTAACTGATTTATTGCTAAAAGCTTATGCACATGAATTTTCTCCACTAATGGTCAGCACCAAGTTAGAATTAAATACCAACAAGCAGCATTCCGGGAGGGAAGGAGGGAGGGTAAGACTTAGTTCATTTGTGACTACATAACAGTTCTAAACTGATGTCTCTTTTAACACCTCCTGTCTCTGCAAGTCCTTCTCCTAGAATTACTAATAAATTGTCCAGTAGATTGTGATAAAGCTTTGTAAAGTACTTGGGTAGCTCTTATTTATAGGTACTTACTTACAGTTGCCTGGATTAACTTTTTCCATCCGAGAGGAAAATATCTATGTTTCCCAAAGTATTTGTTTTAGTGGCTAAGAGCTGACAGCAGTATTAAATATTAATTTCTTAAATAATTGACTTACTTTAGAGATATTTGCAATATATCCAAATATTTATATTGCACTATAAAGTGAAATAATTCCTAAAAGCTGTTTGAAATGAACAGTTCTTTTTTAAATATATATTTTATTAATTTTCTAATTTTACAATCATGAGTACTTAATAAACAACGTGTTGTCTGGGTCCATCAGTAATTCAGTGGTAAATATTAACTTTCTCAGTCTAGTTCCAATACTACACCATCCAATGCTTCCTTGATCCTCTCATCTTCTGGTTGTATGCATTTTTACACACTGGGCAAATACAATTTTTGTTATTGTTAATACATATACAATTAAATATAGACATCTTCATCACATTTTTCCGGTATTATACATAATGCGGATAGCGTCAGTTTATAATATATTTTCTAGCCAAAACATGTCTCAACTGCATTTGCATTTAAAATTCATTTGTTCAATCAATATCCTGTTTCCCTGCTTTTTAAAAATAAATAATTTCCTATCAGTGTTCAAAATATCTCTATCGCTTATAATTTTCTCATAATAAATTATATTTGGATACCCAAAAGCTTCCCTTATTCAAACTCTTTTAGAATTTTTATTTGTCATCTCATAACAAAGTATAATATTCCAGTTACAAATCCTATCCTTCTAATTATAATAATACTTTTATTTCTGTTATCTATTTTCTTAACCATATTCAAACATCTGTTTAATAGTATAATATCCCATCTAATAGGTAAAAACCTCTATTTTCTTCAGTCTTACTCTAGCTTTCCTCCTTTGCCAAATAACTTTTCAAGTCAGTGCATTTGAATCATCAAATAATTCTTCCTCTGTTTTTGTATATATTGTTTGGAATGAGGAAGAAAATTTGATTGAAGTATTTTTGGAAGAATGCTCAACCCATTTATATTAATTAAACAGCCTCTATCCTTCTCCTTCAGTTTTTCTTTTCATTTCTTGTTTGTCAATATTCAGCATTTCTCCTAACAGCTTTATCGTCAGTTTGATCAGCTCGTCTTCCTTATCCTCAATTGTGTTCTGAGATCTTGACAAGTAAAGATATCTTTTCCATTACCGGTGTTATCACTGCATCTTCTAATTTTTCACTTGTCTGTATCTGTCTGTTAATTCCTTCCTTTGGGTCCTCCATCTTTGGATCTGTTTCTTCTAATTTTTCTTCTGTTTTCTGGGTTACTAGTTCCTTCTTTGTAGTCATTGTTTGGATTTGTAAGTTTAGGTTAGAAAATTGTTCTTTTATCTCATTTGCATTATTTTTAGTCTCATCATGAAATAAAACAATTGTCTCTTAGATTGATTTCAACATAGAAAGAATTTCTTTCTGAGATTCATTAACATTTTCTTGTTGGTATATCAAGCTGGGGGCTTCGTAGACAAATGTTAAATATGGCTTTTTTACTATTTGAGGCTAAGTATGAAACACCTATTTTGTTTTTGTATATAGTCTTTATACTCCAATAGGGTCACCAACACAGATAAGCCGCCCAAGAATTTTTCCCCCTTTTCCCAGCTGCAGTCTGCAAAAGTGAAAGTTTCTTGGAACAACAAAGAGTCTTATCTAAATCTGGGCATCAAGCCAAGTTTCTTTTAAGCATAATAAATTGTAGTGCCATGATTCGCCACTAGATGTTGTTGACACCATCTTCCAGCTTTCCAAATCCAAGCCTATTTTACAGACTTTCAAATATCTTTTCTAGAAAAAAGTCTCAGAGGTACTTTTACTCCCCAAATTTCAAAGCTATATATCTGTTTTAATTCCAAATTGATTTTGTAGTTTTCTCTATTTCCCCCCAAAGCAATTAATTCATTGCTTTTCTTTTCCTGGGGGAGCAGGGCAAAAACTTCCCTTCCCTCTCTTATCGGGGAGGATTCTTTGCTTTGAGCATTCTTTTTTCCAGGAGAGTAGTATTAAGGTCATAAAAAGAGGATAAAGTCTCTTCCATACACGTTGTTAAAAAATTGCTAGTTAGTGCTTATCTTCAGTTGTCAGCAGCTTCTGACTGACCACACAAATGTAGCCAGTCTTTCCTCCACTGGTTTGGAGGGCTTCCTCGGATCCAGTGGAAGAACTGCCACCACTCCGCAATTGATGAGGGTCCCTTTCTTCTTCGTCGCCTCTCCATGGCAACTTTCGACCCTTTTTAGGGTTCCCAGCAAGACAAAATCTAACATGGAAGACGGAGCCCCATCTTCCTTCACCACTTACACCATGACACCTAACCGGAAGTCTGAACACAGTTCTTTAGTGAAACCAATTAAACAGAAGGTAATTGTTTTATTTCATAACTCAGCTTTAAGGTGACATTTAAATTGAAATGAAATTCTTTTTAGTGAATTATCTTTAGCATTTATGAAGTACATAATGAAAGTTTAATTCAAATACACTTTAGTAAGAGTTATAGCTTAATATTTCTTATTTACTGATCAATTTTAACTTTTGGGATAATTTATCATTCCAAATAATTGGATAGCACACATATATAATCTATATTATATAATAGATGCTAAATTAGTATCCCTTCTTTATTGATCTCTTAAAAGATGGTTCCTTATAGAAAATAATTTATGTTCCTTGCAAGATGTAAATTCCCCTTTTATTCCTGGACAGAGCTGAGTTAATCTATCATCTCCAGTTCACATTTGTTTAGTCCTTTCAACTTTAATAGCTTCTCAAGGCATTTGATTATTTCATCATCTCTTAGTCAGAAAAAGGAGATAGAAGATACTCAACATATCTCAAGAACACTCTGCTGGGAAACCTGATTAATTTATTTTGTTGTATCCTATATGATATAAGAAGATAAGTTTAAATGTTAGCCATTAGTGCAGACAAAACTAATTCAGTCTTAAGATGCGATGTTTCCAGACATTTATATTCTATCTCTTTTTTATATGTAATAATTTCATTAAAGTTTAAAAATCAAATTAAAAGACTAATACAAACTAGGAAAAATATAAAAGTAAAGAAAAAGCACAAAGAGAGAAAAAAAGAAAATAAGAAATAAGAAAATATATATTCCTTTGATTATTATTACAGGGTCATAAAAAGAGAGATTTTCATTTTTAAAAAAATATTTTGCAAAAGCTAGATTTTTTATCCTGTCAAGTTCCCCTCCCCCTCATCATCACGTGCCATTTTGTAATGCAACCAGTCTGGAAAATGCTTGGTTGGCCTAACTGCTCTCAGAACATTATAATTTACAAGTGCAGGAGTAATGTTGTTTCATACAGATGATTGCTCAAAACTGAAAAAAAATATTCCCAAGAGTAGCATAACTAAGAACCGAGAAGCTTAGCAGGCTGAGAGAAGAATGCAGAAATGGTCCTTGTGCAAACTTAATGTAGTGTTAGAAGAAAATCATAGTTTGTTCTGAGCTGGGACAAGAAAAAGAATGCAGAACATAGGCAGTTGCTTGAAGTAGAGGGGAGGTTTATTTCCAAGAGCAGAATACAGATCAGCAAATGGAAGTGGCCATACGTGGGTCAATTTCCTGGGGTAGTTTCTTTTCTAGGAAAGTCTGTCTATTGTCCCTTGAAAGCATGCAAAGAGAGCCCTCCCTCTAGGAATTTTTGTTGAATGCAATTAGCTGGCCAACCAAAAGGGGGCATCCTTATGGTTAGGTGCCCTGCTGAGCTTGTGGTCTTTGTATTACAAATCAGGATGATGAACCTAGGGAACGCAGAACCTTTTGTTTGTTAATGAGGAAAACTCTGGTGAAAAGAGAAGTCTTCAAATCTGAAGAGATTTCCTTTATTTGAGAAGGCTGATGGTGTTTAATGTGTCTTACTAATTTCAGCCTTGTTGGTAAAATCAGTGGTGGGGTTCAAATACATGAACAACTGGTTCTCTGTGTAGATGCTGCTTCCGGAAGTCCGTTCTGGGCCTGGGCAACAAAAAATTAGCTACCGGTTCTGCCAAACTGGTGCGAACTGACTGAATCCCACCATTGTGTTAAATCCATCTCTAAATGGAATCTCTAACCTTTTGCCTGGTATTTGGTTGAAAGGTCAGAGAAAGAGAGGATTGGAGAAAGATTGAATGGTGAAGGAGTTGTTTTCCTTCCTAGATAAGAATTCCCACTCTATTCAGTCAGGCTATCTAGGAAGACATATTATTGATGAACCAACCATTGCTACACAAAAATACTTGATGCCAACAAGGTGGCTTGAGCCTTTCTGAACCTCTTTCTTCAATAGAAGTACAACCAACATAAAGTTTGTTATTTAGACATTTTTTGGAAATGAGATTAAGCAATCTAGGGCCACCATCACTAGGGTTCAGATTCCATTTACTGACCCAGATAGCGATCAAGTGTCTGTGCAAGTGCCAGTATTAACTCAGTTAATAGGGGAAAAGAGAGTAAGGAAAAATAATGGAAATCTTCTTCTAAATTCCTAATCATCTTATTTAGTGCTTCCTAGAGATCAGAGATAGGCATTTTTTCCCCAGATAGATATTCTATTTTTCTCCTCATGTTTTTCAGCCTCCAAGGGCTGAAGAGATAACACTGATGATGCGGCAACATTGCCAGAAAAAGTGGATGGGGCTTAAAATAATAGCCTCTTCTTTTCTTCTTTGGTTTCTTTAAAAAAAAGATAAAAATGTAAGCATATTATAGGTTGATTGTACATATTTTCTTTTTTCAAAATTCCATTTTAAAGAAATAAAAAAAAATCATAACACCAAATTTCTGCATCACAATCTTGGAGACCCAAACGTGCTTTTTCAGGAGGCAACTGGATTTTCTTGTTTTTCTTTGAAGACTTTTAACTTCTCATCTAAGAAGCTTCTTCAGTTCTTGGAGAATTTCTATTAAAAAGGACCCAAGAACTGAATTTGTCCTGTAGATTGCTTACTCCTAATGCAGAAGTAAATTAATAACTAGAAGCCTGTTATTCTACTCTTTAATGGTTTAGCTATTGTGGTACATTAAAGCAGAGGTCCCCAACCCCCGGGCCGTGGACCGGTACCAGGCCATGGACCAGTACCAGGCCACAGCATGCCGGCAACTGGTCCGCACAAACAAGCAAAGCTGCATCCATGGGATGCAGGCAGCACACAAAACCATGCATTGTCCGGTCCATGGAAAAATCTTTCTCCACGGAACCGGTCCCTGATGCCCAAAATATTGGGGACCTCTACATTAAAGCACATAAAAAGGAGAGGCAGGAGAGCTTTATAAACACCAAGAAGGTGCCTTAAGATGTTGTGGATCAGCTTTATACAGGCTCTAAAATGATATGCAGTAAAAAAGCAGCTTAATGAACAGAACATTTCATGACTTTAACATCAATGGGAAAGTTCCATTTCAGTTTCAAACCAAGTGAAACTCATTCTCCAAAGATGCCACTCAGAGAACAATATTTCTTGTAGCTTTCAGTGTTGACTGGAAAAACAAAGCTCACACTAGCAAAAACAAGAACAACACCATTTCCTGGAAAGGTCATTTGTGATTTGGTTCATAAATTCCTTTTGTCATTTACAAAGATCATTATAAACCCAAATTAATGTCTGAACACTGGGGAAAAAAAGATAAAACTGACCAATGCTTTCATTATTAACTGATATTCATACATCACGTTTCTCATTTGAAACGGAAAATGGGAAATGTGGTTCGCAAAACCAGAATCACCTTTATAAAAACTACAGATCAAAACTGCTTGGTGCAAAGAATCTCCCCTTATATGCTTCTGTTAATGATTCTTTATTGTTTGGGGTGTTAGCTCTTACAAAATGTCATGGATTCCTTAGAATTTAATCATTAAACATCAGCAAATATGACATAATTTTCTAAGTTAAATGCCTGAATGTGAAGCTAGATGAATGTAATGCATCAAGAAGGGTAATTATTAACTAATAATTTCGCATTTTAGCAGGAGGCTGTTAGCAGTTTATGCATCACAACTAATTTCTAGTTTATGGATTTTGAATTTCTACTTTTCAATCATTAATTTTTATGACACTCTTTCAGTTTTAAATACATTGTAGAGATTCTCTTTCAATTTTTCTAAGATAAATTGTAGTTGTTTTCTTCTTTTTCCATTAGTAATATTTATGATTTTTTTTGCTGCAGCAATAAATGGGAGGGGGATGTAACTGAATACATTTTACAAGCATTAACATGTATGTTTTCTGTAGACTTTGCAAACCTTTTGATATTACTGAAAGACTACATCCTGTACTGTGTATGCGTAAACATTTGTTGATTTTGCCATCTACGGAAATAACTGTGCTGAACATTACCTTTGCAAGTATCACTGGACAAAAGCTCTTTGATTTGCCTCTTCCAGCATTTAACATGCAGAAGCAATATATTGATCTATTTAACTGCTTATAACAAGAAATACTCAGTGTGTCCAGATGTTGCCAGATGGACAACCGCTCCTAGCAGTACTAAAAAGAAGACATTATGCAGTTTTTGTCCCCCCCCCCTCTCTCTCTCTCTCTCTCTCTGTAGAAAAGAAATAGTAGGAAAACAGGATAGTTACAAAGTCATCTGGATCTTTTTGCAAAAGTCTGTGAAAAACATATGATAAACCAATGTAGTATAGTGGTTAAAGACAGGCATCAGGGAAACTCGATCATGAAGCTCCCTAGATAACTCTGGGCAAGATCTAAAGGAGATAAATATCTAAATGGACAAATAGGCCATTCTGGAAATTTAAGATGGTTCTAAGAAATCATCACCTGTGGACTGAAGCACATAGAAACACATCTTGTATTCAATCAGTCACATGTGCTTTCTAGAAACTATTAACTCAGTTGAGAAAAGAAAAGGAGTAAGATATAAGGTCTGAGGAAATAGGATTTAACAATTTTTTTTTTAAATCCCGATGGTTAGAATCTTTGGTTTGGGGATTTTTTTTCAGTTATTTAGTAAAAATTCTGAGAAAGAGGAATGAACAGTACAGCAATGAGGATGGCGAGGGAACTGAATTAGTAAACATTTAACAACCCTGTTCAGTCATATCTAAAATGCATCTAATTCAGCATTTCCACACAATGGCAAGGAAAAGGCATTGAGAAAGTTCATATACAGGACAGGGCTGTTAGGACATATATAAAATAGATCTCTCTCAAATGACTGATATTTAAAGATGCATAAAATGTCTTTGATTCCAAATACTTCAAGACTACAATAGTAGCCTTTTAACCTTTATCATCCTTGAATTTGCTTAATTTAGTTTTAAAAATAAAAAAAAAATTGTTACCAGGTTTATTCAGGATATAAAAAATTATCAAACTAAATATCCATATTCTCATAGTTAGATCAAGTGACTAACTTAAGATAAGATCAACTCAGTAGACAGAATTTTGTCTGAATTGAGACAAATGCCAAGAGTTTCTTGTTCACATTCTCCTTCTTTCTTCTTCCAGAAAAATTTGTCTGAATTGAGACAAATGCCAAGAGTTTCTTGTTCACATTCTCCTTCTTTCTTCTTCCAGAAAAATTTCCAGGTTTTGGATCTTGTTCATCTCTAGTAAGCATATAGTAAATCTGTGTAAATCCTTAAAAAAAGTTTAGAATGTGTGGAAGCACATATGAAGCACCCCTCCTGAAATTGTTCAAGCAGACACTTTTTTTTATCAGGCAACTTCAGAAGCTGCTTCCAGCTGCCTTCACATATGTGCACCACCGCTATTATGCTCTGCATGTATGCACAGCTAGCCAGGAGCAGCATCTAAAGCAGCTGGGTGACTCTGGAAAAAAAAAAGCACAACTCCTTTAACATTTCCAAAAGAGATGCTTTGTACATGTGCCTGAGCATTCCAAAGGAATTTTTTTCAAGTATATGGATGGCCCTAATACATATTCCCTACTTTGGAATACACTGGTTTTATTACTTTATCTTTTCAATTCATCACCTTCTTTTTTGCCATCTACAGTAGCACTGCATATAATAAGAATTGTGTTTCTTGGATCATAATATAGTTATCCATAATTATCATAATTATATTGTGATGGAAGGGGCCCAGGGAAGCCTTAAATTACCCACTTGTAAAGCAGTTCTCCTGGCAACCTCATTTCACAATGATCAATTTGGGCTTTCTGCCTCCCCCTTCTGCATCAATACACAAAGAAATAGCCACCCACAAACAGTCAAGGTGTTGGTATTAATAGAAGTGTTCCTTGTAGACTTTGCTGTGGTGAATATTGTCATGTATTCACTGCTTACCAAACTGCAAGAGGTTGTACAGTCAGTGCTTCTAGAGCTAGTTTACTTTGTGTGATATAACACCAGAGGTTTAATTGTCTCTTTATAATACATGTTCTGCTGAGAAATATCTGAGCTGAGCAAAGACAAGTAAGCTGTTCTATATGTTTATGCAGTGGTTAAGCTGCTGACATAGAAAGAACAAGACTATGAGTTCTACTCCTGCCTTAGACATGAAAGCCGGTTGGGTGAATTTGGGCCAGTCACTCCCTCTCAGCCCAACTCACCTTTCAGGATTGTTGTTGTGGGAAAAATAGCAGGAGGAAGGAGTATTAGATATGTTCACTGTCCTGAATTATTTACAAAGTAATAAGAGTGGGGTAAAAATCTAATAATAAATAAAAATGTGTCCAGCACAACTTGCAATAGATTTCCAGAAAAGCCATAACAGCCAGTTTCAAAGTTGTATCCTAAATTCACATAAATCCAATCAACTCATTAGGTTTCCGTTGAGTTGCATCAGGGCGTAAATAAGTGTTAACCACTCATGATTCTTCAAATTTTCAGTGCTTTATTCCAGTCTTCCAGAGCCTTGCCAGTTCTTCAGGAAGTTTCAAAAACTGTAGTTAGGGATTCTGCAATAACTTCTATTTGTAACTTTGGTGTCTTGGATGTAAAACCACCAAGCAGTGGAGAAGTAAACATATTTAAATTAGCTAAATCTAAATGTTCTTTTATTTCTTTCTTGCCTGGCCTGAATTGCAGCTCCCTCTTCCCTCTAATGGCACAGCTAGAGTGATTTCTGAGAAAAATATAAAGACATGATAAGGCATCACCAATTTACTCTTTCTCTTCACAACAGATTTCCACTATCTTTCGTATGTGGTGTACAGGTAGTCCTTACGACCACAACTGAGCCCAAAATTTCTGTTGCTAAGTGAGACATTTGTTAAGTGAATTTTGTCCCATTTTATGACTTTCCTGACCACAGTTGTCAAGTGAATCACTGCAGTTGTTAAGTTAGTAACACAGTTGTTATGTGAATCTGGATTCCCCATTGACTTTACTGTCAGAAGATTGCAAAAGGTGATGGCATGAAATTGAGGCACTGCAACCATCAAAAATATGAGCCAGTTGCCAAGTGGCTGAATTTTGATCACGTGACCAAAAGGATGCTGTGATGGTCATAAGGGTGAAAAACAGTCATAATTGTTTTTTTCAGTGCCATTGTAATTTCAAACGGTTGCTAAATGAACTGTTTTAAATTGAAGACTACCTTCTGTATATTCCCCAAATCTTTGTTGTTATTGTCTCAGGCATTTGTCTTATCTCAACTCATTTTGTACTTTTTTAATACAATCCCTACAGTTTCTGGAGATTGTTTAGTATATTATATATGTCCCTCCTTCCATTTCCTAAATAACTTTTGTTTCAGGATTTTAGGAAGCTATGTGTGCATCTCCACTGATGTCTTTATATGTCCTCCATTTTTCCTTTTGTCAGCAATTGTTTGCAACTGCATATTCAATATCTTGTTTTGCAGGATTACCCACTCTTCCCAAATATTTTTCTCCTTTAACTTTTGCCCAAGTGCATCAAAATCTTCCCTTTAAAATCCAATCTTCAAGTCTGATTTTATCTCCTTGATTTTACAAATCTAAGGATAGTATTGTGTCAAGCTTCAAGAAGAAGTCAATTCTTCTCTGTTGGTGAGGATTAGGTCCAGGGTAACAGATCACTTTGTTTTTTCTTCCACAATGACAAATAAAATCAGCAAAAAATAAAAATAAAAATCTGGAGTTTGTTTTTATCTCAATGCTTGGCAGAGATAGATTTCCAGCAGCTGTCAAGTTAGATGAAATCTCCTGTGGTCATTATTATATTCCTTTCTGAATGCTTGGTCATTTAAGACAGCATGACTTCATCTATAACTTCTGCCTGTCCGGGTGGTCTGTAATACACTCCCACAAAAAGTATAACTTTTTTTTCTCTCTCATTTTATTCTTACCCAAATACTATAAAAGGATTTCCATATTCTATAAACCTTGATGCAGCCCATGCTTTCCTTATGAAAATTTTAACACCTTTTTCCCCAGTCTGTTTTCAACTAGCCCATGTGGGGCTAGGATCCAATCATGCGAGTCATCCCTAACAAGTTCCAGTAACATCTACAATGTCACATATGCCCTCCTAGGTTAGGACTCCAATTTCTCCTGTTTGTCCCCTATATATTTTGCACTGGTACAGGTAGTTCTCAACTTACAACCACAACTGAGCCCACTTCGGCTGCTAAGTGAAAACTTTTTTTAAGTGAGTTTGTCCCATTTTACAATCTTTCTTGCCATAGTTGTTAACTGGATCACTGTAGTTGTTAAATTAATCAAATTGTTGTTAAGTAAATCAGGCTTCCCCGTTGACTTTGCTTGTGAGAAGGTCACAAAAGGAGATCACCTGAACTCCGGGATGCTGCAACCATCAGAATTATAAATCAATTGCCAAGCGTCTGAATTTTGATCACGTGACCTTGTGGATGTTACTACAGTCATAAGTGTAAAAACTGGTCATAAGTCACTTTTTTCAGTGTCATTGTAACTTTGACCTGTCACTAAATGAACTGCTGTATGGAAATGTTTAAGATTGTGAATGGTGATATGCAACAGTTTTAATCATGGTATAAGCCCCCAGTGAGGCAAACCAATTTCATTTCTTCATTACAACTCATAAAACTTTCAAACAAAGCATGGGCTCAGGATGGTATCTAACTCTTTTAGTAATTGCTGGAAAATCACCTCCATTCAGTGACCAGCTAGCACAGTGGTTCTCAACCTTTTTAATGCCGCGACCCCCAACCGGTTGTAAGTTGAGGACTAAACCGGTTGTAAGTTGAGGACTAAACCGGTCGTAAGTTGAGGACTACCCAACCGGTCATAAGTCGAGGACTTTCCCTGCCCGGGAGCGCCACACATGCGTGGTGCCGCCCCCTGCCCTGGCCGAGGCATAGCTGGCAAGTGGCAGAGACGGAGCAGGCCAACCACCGGCTGGGCCACCAGCTGGCCCAGCCCAAGGGAGGTAAGGCACCTGCCAGAAAAGGGGAAAAAATGGCGGACAGCCTTGCTTGGCGACCCCCATGAAATGGTTGATCGATCCCAAATGGGGTCGCAACCCATAGGTTGAGAAGCACTGAGCTAGCACATTTGAAAGGCCAGATTATTGCCCTGATCTAGAATGGATGGCTTTTTGCATTACCAGTCAGAAGGTACATTGCAAAGCTTTTCTCTCTCAAGTTTTTTTTTCCTCTCTCTAACTTGGGAAAAGAAAAAAGAGGCAATATTGTATAAACACAAAAGGATTTAAAACCTGTCTCCCATTAAAACCTCCTGAATGAGAACCTCCTTTAGAGTCTTTATGTCAGAACATCAATACCCAATTGTCGAAAACTGTTATTTATTCCCGCATAGGATACTTTTACTTAGAGTCTTTGTACAACTCCAGAATCAGCTCTAGAGCAATCTGTTCCCATTTCAGTATCTATGTTCTATAAGTCAAATAGATTAGTTTGTATTTAGCTGCTGTGAATCTGAAAGCACACACACACACACACACACACACAAACAAACAAAAAAGCTACTTTTCATTTTGCAAAAGTAAAGCTTTGCATCTATCTGTACAGTATCACCATTGGCAGGGACAGCCATTGGTATGGTTCGATTGGTACAGTTTTTTGTTTATAGAATCTGAAAGGAAAAAGAAGCCTTGACAGTTTAACAGGTCAATTACAATTCCTCAGTTGTTGTTTTTTTTATCGCTATATAATGATTCACCCTCCACATTTAATTTAAAAAAAATAGTTGAGACTGATTTCGGATCTTTTGAGTTGGTAGATCCTTGCAACAATTCATATGCTCAGACTAGCCTTGTAAAGGGAGGTACCATAGGATGAAATTGACAGGAGTTCTGCTTGTTTCCCCCTTATCATTAGCAGAAGGTTGGTGAATTCAAAGTACCAGGCTGTGGTTTTGGATATACTGCCCATGAATGGGCAGGATAGATGCGTGTTTGGTAAAAATTTCTTGCTTTTCTTTTCAGAAGTTAGGCTGAGGTTTCACTGACTTATTTTTAGTGTTTTCTTAGAAATTATTCTCCCCTTGTCTTCAGCTTCAGCCACTGTAGTAACATGCAGTGGTAAATACAGTTGCTGAGAAAAGCATGTGTTTGCAAAATTGGTTGTGTACAATACTTTCACTTGACATATTTAGATGCAGTAAAAGAATATTAGCTGGGTGGCTTTCCAGTTATGCCTTGGTAGCAACTTCTCAAATTATTACTATTATTTTTATAAACAGCCAGGCCAATTAACATAATATGTTCTGGAAAGGAGGAGGAGAGATTGCCATTTATCTTGCTGCCTTTTTGGGCAAGAGAGCGATGAGAAGACTTTTATTGTTCTAGGTTTGTTAGGGATACTGAATGAATGAAGTTTTTCTACTTCACCTTTAATAAAATGGAGGTAGATCATACTTGTCTCATGGTGTCCTAAAATCTGTAGTGGTGATGACAATTATACAACCAACTTCAGCATTATTGACAGGAATTGGACAGTAGAACTGGAACCAAGTGGAAGTGCCAGATGATTTTTTTTTCAGCAGTAAACTGGGATTTAAAGGGAGTGGAAACTGAGATAAAAGAAGATCCCATTCTGGAATCTATATTATATTTTTAAAAATATATTATTTTAGATTAAAATCAGTTGTGTTTCTTATTAATTTCTGTAATACTAAGTTTAACTTTTTCATGATAATTTAAGCTACTTCAAACAATTGTGATGAATCTATTAAATTACTGCATATTAATTTCAAGTCTGAGAAATAGCATTATATATTAAAGGTAGAGAGTGAAGAAAAGTAGATACACGCTAATTCACTGGGAAGCAGCAACCAAATGTTCAGGTATAGTATAGGTGGTACCTTGTTCAATAGTAGTAACTGTGAGAGGGATCTCGGAGTCCTAGTGGACAATCACTTAAATATGAGCTAGCAGTGTGCTGCAGCTGCCAAAAAAGCCAACACAGTGCTGGGCTGCATTAGCGGAGGGTTAAAATCAAGATCACGGGAAATATTTTTTTTTTTAATTGAAAATTTTTAAAAATTTTTACAGTAAAATCCCCTTCCCCAGTCCCTCCCAACCCACCCCAAAACCCTCCCCCAATCTTCCCAGAGCTGAATACAGGCTTAACTAAAACTTAAAAGAAAAAAAAAGAGAAAAAAAAAATTTTTTAAACCCAAATAAAGCTTAAACAAATATAGTTACAATCAGTAAACAAATTGTAAAATACTTTAACTCCATTATGTATAAAGAACAGAAAGAAGAAAATTAAATGTAAATTATTCAAAAGCTAGATGGTATTCTATTGTATCATACTTATATTGTATAAAATTTATCCATCTCTATAATTCAAAACTTCCGTTTCTTTCACAGTTAATAAACCAATCATCTCTCTAACTTAATAACATTACAAAATATCATATTGCATATAAAGTGAATTAGTTAGAATCTAATCCACCATTAAAATATTATAAACTTTAAGTATAAATTATTAAAAAAACTAAACAATATTTTCTAATATCATACTTATATTATATAAAGTTTATCCATCTTTCTTTGTTATCACCATCAAAAACGCACATATAAACATTGCTTGTACCATTAAAATTCCCTTATACATATTTAAAACAAAATATTCCTTTAAATGCTCCTTAAGTTTCTAAGCATGCACTACTTATCTAAAATTTTCATTCAATCTCCCTAATATCATACATATATTATATAAAATTTATCCCTCTTTCTTTGTCATCACAATCCAAAATACACATATAAACATTAATTGTACCATTGAAATTCCCTTATACATATTTAAAACAAAATATTCCTTTAAATGCTCCTTAAATTTCTAAACATACACTTCTTATCTAAAGTTTTCATTCTCCATAATCTTCTCTCCTCTTTTCCAATGACCAGTTCCATCCGCAATGGACTATAATCTGTCAATAACCTTGAAACAATCTGTACATTCTTTACCCATCTCTCTTAACCAATAACCTCGAAAAAACTGCTTGAAGATCTGCCATTGAAGATTGCGCCAAAGAACTCTTAAGTCTTGCTTCTCCCACAGAAACAAATTCTTGTAAAACTTCCTTAACCTTCTGTTGTTCCTCTTCCTTGCGTTTATATGCTGCCCGAGTCATTCTCTGCTCCTTCATCTCCACTTGTTGAGACCCCTCAGTCTGTGATTTTCCAACTTTCATCAATACAGCTTCTTCAGACTGCAATTCTACCTTCTTCTCTTCCAAGACTTTAAACATTATAGGTGACGATGAGCATACTCCCAGGACCTAAGTATAAAACTCCTTTGCTTTAAAAACAGTATTAAGTCTATAACGTGTCCCCGCATAGCTCACCACTATTCCAATCGGGATATCCCATCTGAACGGCATCTGCCTCTTTTTAAGTTCATCTGCTAAAAAAGCAAACTCCTTTCTTCTTCTTAAAATTTTAGAGGGAATCTCCTTTAAAATTATAACATCTTGTGCTGCAATCTGAAACCTCTTATTGTAAAAAACTTGTATAATTTCATTGCGTAGGGATCTTTTCCCAAAGTAAATTACCACATCTCTTGGCAAATTTCTTTGCTTTGCAACCCAAGAGTTGACTCTAAATATTTTTTCAATCTCTCTGAGTATTTCCTCTTTTTCTCTATCCAAAATCACAGCAAAATCATTTGCAACCATCTCTCTCAGATCTCCTTGCAGATGTTCACTCAAGCCTCTGATTCTTAAAGCGAATTCCATCTCTCTATATTGAAACATAAGAATCTCATCTTGAAAATCTTCCATCTTTTTTTCCATGCCATCAAATTTTCCCTCCAAGACCTCCACTTTATCTTCAACTTCTTCAACACGAAAATGCAACTTTTCAACAACAGAGGCAAGTCCTTTTAAAGCCAAAACTATATCTTGCCTCAAGATCCTGTTATTTTCCACTAAAATCTGATCACGTGAAATATTAATATCACTTTACAATGCCTTGGTAAGGCCACACTTGAATACTGCATCCAGTTTTGGTCACCATGATGTAAAAAAGATGTTGAGACTCTAGAAAGAGTACAGAGAAGAGCAACAAAGATGATCAGGGAACTGGAGGCTAAAGCATATAAGGAATGGTTGCTGGAATTGGGTATGTCTAGTTTAACGAAGAGAAGGACGAGGGGGGACATGATAGCAGTGTTCCAGTCTGTCACAAAGAGGGAGTCAAGCTATTCTCCAGAATGCCTGAAGGCAGGACAAGAAGCAACGGATGGAAACTAATCAAGGAGAGAAGCAACCTAGAACTAAAGAGAAACTTCCTGACAGAACAATTAACCAGTGGAACAACCTGCCTCCAGAAGCGGTGAATGCTCCAACTCTGGAAGTTTTTAAGAAGAGACTGGACAGCCATTTGTCCGAAATGGTGTAGGGTTTCCTCCCTGAGCAGGGGGTTGGACTTGATGACCTCCAAGATCCCTTCCAACTTTATTATTATTATTATTATTATTATTATTATTATTGATATGTAAGGGAAGCTTGTGGAATATGATGATACTAGATAGTTGTCATGTACTGTTGTAACAGCTAGGAAACTGGAGTTTTGTTTTAAGCCACAAAGTCTGATGTTCTTTTTATCTTATATGATGGAGTTGGCATACATTTTGTGCTACATGAAGAGGAAATTCAACCCACACACTTTTCCAGTTAAGCAAATATAGCAGTAAAAGACAAAAACAAACCTCCTGCATGAAACCTGCAAGTGTTTAGACCACACAAGATAAGAAAACAACTTGTATATTTCCTTAGCCATTGACTGTTATAATTTTTACATGAGATCTAACAAGTTTCTACATCACAGAGTGTTTCGATATTAAAAATGCAACCTTGAAAGTTAAATGAGATTTTTCTGATATGTAAGCCTATAAACCAGTCCATAATCTTTATTCCATCCTTCACTTTCAGGATGACTTAATTACCAATATACAGTTCAGATGTGTATATCTGAAAATCAAAGAAAGACGAGATTTTCTTCAGGCTTAATTGTGAATTTAAAGTATTTCATTATTTATCCCATGTAGTGGTATAGATTTCTTTTTAAGATTCCCAGAATGGAGAGAGTTGCTATAATCCAGACAGCCACACTTTATTTAACTGAACAAATCCTTATAAATATCTATGAAAGATGTGAAGAGAGTATGTGATAATATTAGCACTACTTTAAATATTGGCAAATGAAATGGTAAATGCTAGTCTAGGTTAGACCTTATGACTATGTAAATCATAAAAATAATCTACATTATGGAGAAATATTGAATATAATCCTCTTCAACCAGCTGTTCCATATTGTACTGCTCTTTAAGATATATATCCCCACTATCCCTATTAAAATAACATAAAAGCTAATATAAGTAGGAAACTTATGTATAGATAATAAAATCACACAACATCATTGTAACACTTTATCTGTCATTTTTCAATATGGATTAATTTGGCATTGTATTAAAATAAATAATTGCCAATCATTTTTCTGTAATGCACACATTTCTCTTTGATGTGTTACTATTCATTTCAGTCTGAGCTACCATGGATTTCTCACCATCTAAAAATAAGTTGCAAGAAAGATTTTAAGATCTGAAATAAGATCTAATTTTAATATATTATTTAACAGAGCATTCAGTAACAAAAAACTATACCATAACTTTGTGAAGTAAAATTATTTTAGAACAATTTTGAACATAAACAGAATTTTTATATTTCCTTTGCTTATCCCATGGCTTCCAAAGGCTGAACTCACAATATCTTCTTTTCCATACTTTCCCCATAATAAAAATAAGCCTCAACTATGTAATTAGTAGGTAAATGCCATTAAATCAACTGCAGAAGGACAGTACTCTTAAGATACTTTCATATGCAATTTATTGTGAACTCCCACAGTGTCATTTGTGTTTGGCAACTGATTTATTTTTGTCTCAGCTGTGGTATATCCTTCCTTCCTTTTAAATCATTTTTATTTGAAGTTTTAAAGCTTTGGAAAGCTTGTGGGTGGGCTATTTTCCCATTGTCAGGAACTCATTTCACCCAGCTTCCTAGCTTTTGGTCTCAACTCATATTCTCCTCATTCCTTGCAGAGTTACAAGTCCTATAATACCTTGGCAGCTTTGCATCTCAACCCTTCTTAGTAATATGGTTTTTTTTTTAAAAAAAAATCTCTTCACCCCTTTTCCACCTTGCTAGTAATCCTCTGCTTTGCGGAGTTGTGATTTGCTTGGAAATCATTGATCAAATGCACATAACATGAACTAAGGGCATAGCAGAGGAGGCATGATGGGGTTACTTAGTGAGCACCATTCTCCACACCTGAACAGTAGTAAGGGAGAATTAATTGACTCATTCAATTCTCTACATTTTAGGCTCAGTGGCATTGAACTGGGAAGGAAATAGAAATGGTCTCAGTTAAACTTGTGTGAAAAGCTTTGGGTAAATATATTTATCAATTCACCAATAAGAAATTCTAAAATGCTTATGAGGTAAGGAGACCATTTCGCCCACCACTTCACTCATTTGGGGGCAGGAAAGGAAAATTCATAGGCTGATAGTAATTGTAACTTTTAAAATAACTATATTTCACATAATTATTTTCAGTATTATTGTTTTCTCAGTGCAGCCATCTAAGTTTCATTCTAATTCTGCCTATAGGCATTATATGAGTAATTAACAAATCATCTTCATCTTCTCATACATACATATACTCTATTTCTCAAATATGTAATTGAACTGAAATATGTTCATAGAATTTTACAAAGGGCAAGGATATCATTAAGCTAATGTAGATTATTTTCTACATTATAATTTATATACAAAGCCTTTATTTCCTACATCTTTATTTAATTTTGGACAACATGTAATTCATGTCAAGGTTAAAATCCATCCTGATCATCTGCAGTGAATGGCAGAGTAAATTTACTTCTGTTTTTTGTCTGTAGGAATCAGTGTTGATTTAAATAATAAAGTAACAATTGATAACTGGAGGAGAACAAAAAATACAAAATTGGTCAGATCAGTTCTGCAGTTTGTAGTGATGTGAAATAGAAATAATATATGTTTTAAATCAGGATGCCATTTCATTTTTTAATTGTTCCCACTTAGTTTCCACAAAATGAAAAATGAGAAAAGCTCAAAAGTTGTATTTATCTAAGGTGGAGTTTCCCATCCTAGACAAAGTCTTTAAATACCCTTTTCCCTACAAAGAGATTTACTTTGCAGATAGACCGATATATTTGTAAAGAATATACCCAAATTTTTATTCTCATATAGCTGCTTTGATATTACTTATGCTCCAGCTTCCTACAGCCTGAAAAAAAGCTTTAATGAGAAGTGCTGTTGCATGAGGAGTATTAAGCACTTTTAAAATATTTTTGAAGTGTGCACTGACCTAATATATGTAGCAATCAAAACATGTGATTAAGGATAGGATTGAAGAACCAATAAACAAGGTATGAACCTAGAAACCTATCTTCAAATATAGCTGTATGATAACATCTTGGTCTAATATATAGCTCTTGAAGTTCAACAAAGGAAGAGCATTTTGCAATTCTGCATGATAACTTTGGTTATTGGGGCAGAGAGAACAGAATGATGTTGCAGAAGCTCAATCTGAATTTTCTCAGAAACAAAATACAGCCTTCCATATAGTCCTTCTTCATAAGAGGTTGCCTGACACATCCTTTCTTCTTCAGGAACCGTTCCTAATTCTTTCATCATAACTATTTAGCTATATTTTGTACACACAGAATAATTGATTGTGCTGTGATCACTCTCTGTTTGCATTCATTTTTCCTTTCCCATTGTCCATATTGCAAATTGATTCACTTATGTAGTTAATAGTACTGCTTGACTACCACTGTATTTAATAAAGGCCTTCTATTATGTGAGGACTCCATTTGGATTTGTCATTTTTGGAGTAAATTGTTTTCTGTTGGAGCTGCCAAGATTCTTCAGACTATGAGTAAAGGAGACATGACATTAAAATGTCTCCACCTTTAACAGGCAACTGCTTTACAATACAAATTGCATAAACTGGGAGGGAGGCTTTGGAAGCTGACAGCAAATGGATTAAAAGAAGTATGGAAGGGATGCTCTTTCCTGATCAGTTCTGAAAAAAATCTTATTCATGACAGATATTTGCACTGAGAGGAAATCTCTCATTGGTTCTGCTGGATTTTACTCTGCTCCTGGTTGTTTTTAATCCAATAATTATACTAGGAAGAAGCAGTACATCTGTGCTACTAAGATTATACATACAGCTATCACGAATGCTTTTCTTAAACTGAGTTGGGACGATGAATTAGTAGTTATATTTTCATACTATGACAGCCAACTGTTTACTTAACCACAATTTGTTAAATTAATCTGTTTCTTAAGTTCATACTGTACAACAAACCTAACCACAGAGTGAAGTGTGTTGGGAGAATCTAATCAGTGGAAATGCAGCAGTCCAAGCAGATAGGACTTTACCAATGGGTGATAAATTTATCCAGATCTTGGTTGATTTAAATGAAAAGATTCTTATTTATTCTCTATGAAATACATGCATTTCTTCTAGTGCTTTACATAACAAAGGAGTCTGCCCTACAGTTAGAAAACCACTACTATATTGTTTGTATATTATTAGTCATTACCAATAAGATACCATAAATTAATCTATTAATATTGGAGTACAAGCGGTATCCTATCAACTAAAGTGTCATAGAATAATCTGATCTTGAATAAATGTTAAAAAAATAGCATTATGTCCTTTAACAACCTTGAAATGGTTTATTTGATTAAGTCTTTGCTAAATATTTGCACCTCTGCTTTAAATATATTCTCATTTTAGCATACTTGCTCAACAATATTTTCCTGCTGGGCAAAGGGACCAGTATGTTAAACATGTGTAAGGACAAAAAAAAAAAAGATAGACTATAGTAGGATACTTAATTGGCCAACTGCCATCAACCATTTCAACACTTGCAAACCTTCCTGGCCACTTATACTGCATTGTTAAAGAACGATAAATCATTTGACACACAACTAGGGTTTTGAAAAATATGTGAAAACCATTCAGCTGAAAAATCTGTTTGAAATGTATGAAATTTTCCACCTGATTGCTTTCTGCTCAAAGGAAATACTGCAGTGTGCTGCAAATATTTTTAATCTTCTTTTATATTAAATAGTTTAATATATGAATCACTCAGAGTACAATTGTTAAATTTAACACAATTTTTATTTCATTTTCAGTTGACAATGTTTGTCAGTTTGATTTCAAGCAACCCAAAATGTAGACATTCAAATAAGACTGCTGCTGTAGCAAAGACTGCAAATTTTAAGAATACAAATAGAAACACATGGAACACTTAACTCAACTGAAATTGGAAAATGTTGCTAATAAAGTTGAAAGCTAAAGCTTTCATTTCAAACTGGCTGCTAACTAAAATGCACACATCTTGAGTCATCTGTTCAAATGGATTCATTTGTTATTTTGATATGAGAGAAAATATGAATTTGCAGCCCTACATGCAGAGATGTTGCTGGGAGAAACGGAGCAGTAAAGAAATAGATGGGAAGGAGTTAGCATACACTGGTGCTTCTCTGTTTGACATCATTTCTTCTTATCTTGTTTCTTAAAAACAAACAACCACCAATAACTTATTATGCACATTAAAATTTAAAGTTGAACTTGTCCTTTCAGTCTGAATAAATGAGAGCAAAATTTCACTAAGGCTTGAGTCTCACATTATTGTTTATCTGTGGATGGGTTGCATTCAATAAATCATTTTAAGAATGTTTACCCTAGTCTTTGGTTCAAAAGTCTCCCAGAATGGACTTACATGCAATAAGTAAAAACAATAGTCCCTTAGTGCAAGCTTCCAACTTAAATAAATGGGAAGAAAAGATGGGGGGGGGCAGATTCCTAAGCCTGATAAAAGTTCTCAGGATATTATTACATGAAGGCTTTAAACCAGTTGAGAATCAACATCCGGCTGGTCTGAACACATGACTTGGTTGG